>NC_079197.1:150325676-150340676 GCF_029499605.1 Hyla sarda
CTCTGTAATAGCATCAAATCCCCCCCCCCCCCCCCCCCCCGGTCCTCACTTGTTGCGCCTCCGTACTAGCACCCCCCCCCCCCCCCCCGTCACCTGCACAGTGAACCGGCCTGCGCCCCCACGTCTTCTGTTGCGCCAGTCCGACGTCCCTCCGCAGGGCCGGCGCAGGAGGACGTGACGTCACTCGCAGAGCGCCCAGAGAGAAGGAGCGCTGCGCTGGATGGGTGAGTAAGTGAGTGTGTGTCTGTCTCACTCTCTCTGTGTGTGTGTCTCGGTCTGTGTGTGACTGTGTGTGACTGTGTGTGTGTGTGTGTGTGTCTGTGAGTGTGCGTTTGTGTGTGTGTCTGTCGCTATCTCTGTCTGTGTGTGGCTCTCTGTCTTTGTGTGACTGTGTGTGTGTGTGACTGTGTGTATGTCTCTCTCTGTGAGTGTGTGTCTCTATCTGTGTGTGTCTCTGTTGTGTGTGTGTGTGGGGTTTTTTTTTGTGTGTGGGGAGGGGGGGGGGGGGGTTTGTTTGAACCAGCGATCTAATGTGGGGAGACTTTGACCTATTGTGGGGAACCTGCGGCCTAATGGGAGGAAACTACTACCAAATGTGGGGAATCTATGCTACCTAATGTGGGGAAACTGCTACCTAATGTGCGAAGGCTGCTACATAATGTGGGAAAACTGCTACCTAATGTGCGGAATCTGTGCTACCTAATGTGGGGAAACTGCTACCTAATGTGTGGAATCTACGCTACCTAATGTGTGGAATCTGTGCTACCTAATGTGGGGAATCTGTGCTACCTAATCTGGGGAAATTACTACCAAATGTGGGGAATCTATGCTACCTAATGTGCTAATGTGGGGAAACTGCTACCTACCTAATGTGGGGGAACTGCTACCTACCTACCTAATGTGGGGGAACTGCTACCTACCTTAAGTGGGGGAACTGCTGCCTACCTAATGCTCCCCCCTGGCAGTAGCACCCTCATCATCCACCAGCAAACCCCCCCAGCAGCAGCACCTCCATCAGCAGATCCTGATGGTGGATGATGGGGGTGCTCCTGCCAGGAGGATGATCCTGCTGATGGTTGATGGGGGTGATACTGCCAGGGGGGATGGCCAGTAGCACCCTCATCATCCTCCAGCAACACCTCCCCAGTACTAGCACCCCCATCATCCACTAGCAACACCACCAGATTTATATTCAGAGGGTACAGTGTGTGGCAGATTTATATTCAGAGGGTACAGTGTGTGGCGGTTTATTCAGAGGGTACTGTATGTGGCAGATTTATATTCAGAGGGTACAGTATGTGTTGGTATTATATTCAGAATGTACAGTGTGTGGTAGTATTATATTCAGTGGGTATGGTGTATGGAAGGTTTATAATCAAAGAGTATAGTGTATTGTAGTATTATATTTAGAGGATAGAGTGTCTGGCAGGTTTATAATAATACTTGTTTTCATATAGAGGATGAGAATGCGCTGACATAGTGAGGAGACGTCTGGGCGTCACATTCTACAGAGAGAAGTTTTAGCTGGACCAGGCGGTATGTACCATCTGAATTAGATAAGGAAAGACTATAGAGAAGACGTCCCCTGTAGTCACTGATATTGTGTATTCTCCTCACTATAGAGAAGACGTCCCCTGTAGTCACTGATATCATTGTGTATTCTCCTCACTATAGAGAAGACGTCACCTGTAGTCACTGATATCATTGTGTATTCTCCTCACTATAGAGAAGACGTCACCTGTAGTCATTGATATTGTACATTCTCCTCTCTGTGTCCTATCAGAGCTGTAGTCACTTGTCAGTTCTACAGTTATGATGAGTGAAACTACAACTCCCAGAATAACCTTACCACTGCATAAAGGAGTACTCTACTGGAAAAAAAAAAAAATTTTATCAACTGGTGCTACAAAGTTAAACAGATTTATAAATTACTTCTACTTAAAAATCGTAATCCTTCCAGTACTTATTAGCTGCTGTATAAGTGATTCACAGGAAGTTCTTTACTTTTTTCATTTATTTTCTGTCTGACCACAGTGCTCTGTGCCGACACCTCTGTCCATGTCAAGAACTGTCCATAGTAGGAGCAAATCCCCATAGCAAACCAATCCTGCTCTGGACAGTTCCTAACATGGACAGACAGAGCACTGTGGACAGACTGGAAAGAACTACACAACTTCCTGTGGAGAATACAACAGCTTATAAGTACTGTAAGGATTAAGATTTTAAATAGAAGTAATTTAAAAATCTGTTTAACTTTCTGGCACCATTTGATATAAAAGAAAATGTTTTCCAGTGGAGTACCCCTTTAAGTAATTCTGGGAGCTGTATATTTAAATGGTGAAAACTTCTTTAACACTTTCCTATTCTGTGGCACCTGGTATATCTGATTATTATACTGGAATTTCTCACAATGCGCTACAACAGTGGTGTCTGTCACAACAGGCTAAAAACTTACTGGGGGGGAGGGGGGAGGTATGGGGGTGACACCATTTTCTACCGCACCGGGTGACACCAACCCTAGCAACGCCACTGAGAGCACCAATGATGCCCAAATGCTGTATTTGGGTCTTTTGGGAACTCCCCTAGAAATGAATGAGCGTCAGGTCCAGTCCTGGTGATTGCAGGGGGAGGGAGGTGTCCCAGCATTTGGACCCCCCCCAGATCAGCTACTTATCTTGTGGATTGGGGATAAGTTTTTTTTGCCGGATTTCTCCTTCAAGTGTCTGAACATGAGGGTGTGAGGTTAGGTTGAGTGATGGTACCTGTATGAGTAGAGAGGCCGTTGTTCCAAATTATCAGGGGTCAAGGTTCCAGATACCTGGGATACCATCTGTGCCAACAAGAGCGCACCACATGCCAAAAGGGCCGGCTCAATCATTGCTCCATCGGCCTCCAGGAGAGTCAGCTCCATAAAGTACATGGCGAGATACTTAACCTATAGTTAAAAGGGAATCTGTCAATGGATATTCATGATTGATATTCCGACACCATCAGATAGGCGACAGGGCGACGATATCAAACGTGGCTTTGTTAGTGTTGGTAAGTTGGCTACAACTTCAAAAAGAATAATTCCTCCTCAGGCTCAAGTGTGAAGGCGATGAGGCCAAGCTTCTTAAAGGGGTACTCCCACCCTAGACATCTTATCCCCTATCCAAAGGATAGGGGATAAGATGTCTGACCGTGGGGGTACGGCCGCTGGGCATCCCCGCATTATTGCATGCGGCACCAACCTGTTTATTCACCGGAACCACTGGAGGGTCTGAGTCACGACTCCGGGAACAGAAGTCCGTGACGTCAGGACTCAGCCCGTGTGACGTCACGCCCGTCCCCTCAATGCAAGTCTATGGGATGGTAGCTGTGCGGTTACTAAAGGGTTCTCGCTTAACCCTTTCTATTCGTGAGGGCTATTCTCTGTATGCTTGTCCTACCGCCACCCGTCCCAAGAGCGATAGGGAGATAGGAAATAATTGATTGTCCACAACCGGAGATTTGCAGAAATTTGTCGGAAATTTTACTGAAAATTTTATGCAATAATGAACAGGAACAGTCCACATAAAGTCTATTAGAGTTTGACAAGTTGTTGGGACCTCGTGAGCTTAGGAAGGTAATTGTTGCAGTGATCCACTGGATTTAGGGGTTTAGATTCGGTCCAGTAATCACACTCGCTTTAGCGGGGATTGAGATTTTAACTCATGGTTTAGTTTCAGGCTGAGGCCGACAGGCTTCTGGCCTAGCTTGTCTTTGTAAGTTGCGCAGATCCGTCCTGCTAGTCCGGCATCCACGAGAGCAGCAACCCAAGAGAGCGATAATTGGTTACAGCTCCCTTATATGGGCAGGGGCTGGACTTAAGCTCACTGGTCCATACAACTGTCAATCTCTTGTACAGAGAGTTATGGGTAATCATGTGACCCAAGGACCTCCAAAGGTCCTCCAACATACCATAGAGGAATTAACACAGTCACATGACCGAAGGTCCTGCGACGCTACCAAGGTAAGTATACTAATATACATTGTATTAAATATATACATTTAAACATTACAAAATTAGAAAAGAAGGAGGGGCTGTCCCGCCTGGGGGACACTACCTGAACGTAGAAACTCTGACTTTGGGGACCACCATACAAGGTACGGTGCGCAATACGGTAAACCAGGAAGGTACCAGCGACATGTGACCTATGGGACCCCTCAGAGTCTCCCCATATAAGCCCTGGGTGGAGCCTCTGTTCGCTCTCTTCCTGCTTAGCTGATGTGGTGTCCCGGTACCGTATTGCATACCGTACCTAGTGTAGAGGTCCCCAAAGTCAGAGTAACTACGTTCAGGTAGGGTTCCTCAGGTGGACCAGCCCTTAGTCGCCTCTCTTTAGGTCTAACTTTAATGTTAAGATATGTCTATATTTAATAATTATATCTATATTTCATAGAAATGTATAGTACTTACCTTGTTCAGCGTCGCAGGACCTTCGGTCATGTTACCATGCTAGTAACCTCTATGGCATGTTGCAGGACCTTAGGTCACGTGTTACCCACAAATCTCTGTAATGGCGATTGACATCCGTATGGACCAATTGGCGTTAGTCCAGCCCCTGCCCATATAAGGGAGCTGCGTCCAATTATCGCTCTCTTGGGTTGCTGCTCTCGCGGATGCTGGACTAACAGGACGGATCTACGCAACTTTCAAAGACACGCTAGGCCTCAAAACCTACGGCCTCCGCAGAACCAAAATCGTGAGTTTTATTCTAATTCCCTCTAATGCTAGCGTGACTACTGGACCGCAACTAATTCCCCTAAATCCAGTGGAACAGCGCAGTAGTCTAAAAGACTCTTAAAGCTAAAGTCCAAACCATTGTCAATCTCCAAAGGAAAGCTGTTATGCTATGAGACTGTTATGCTAATGAAGTGTACAGAAAATCTTCAGTAAAAGTTAACGTTATTTACAGAAGCTCTCCGGTTGTGGACAATCTATTATTCTCTACCTCAAACCCATCATCATCTACCTCCCTATCGTTCCTGGGAAGGGTGGCTGTAGGAAAAGCTTTATTGTGGAGCCCTCATCCTGGCATCACGAATAGCAAGGGTTAACAAGCACCCTTTGATTACCACACAGCTACATTCCCCATACCCTGCACCCCCCAGGCTATCACACTGAGTTGCAGTAAGGTCAAGTCCTGTCAGAGTGTGTCTGGAGTCCAGAAGAGTCCTAAAGTCTACCACGCAACCACGGATCCAAAAGTCCACTACCCCCCAGGTCCAAGTCAAAACCTGGAAAGCTACAAACGGGGTATAGTCAGTGTCAGTCAAGTCAGTCCAAGTCAATCTGTTTCAAGTCAGCATGGCTCTGCAGCAAATTGTCCCAGTCCACCATAAGTTCCAGTAAGCCCTGTGGTCTCAGAAGTCACTGGTCACCTCTGTGGGCCTAGCCAAGCTGTATAGACTGTTACATCTGTCTGACTCAGTCAAGCTGACGTTTTTCCGTAACTTGACGTCGGAGTCATTATTTTCCCCCGTGCCTAGCCCAGGATCCAGCGGTATACCTTCGGGTGGTGAAACGGTTAAACCCCACCCTGGTGTCATGAACACAAGGGTTTAATGCCATCTGCCCCTAGGGTAATTCCATCTGCCCTGCATCACACCCTCACCACACAGTCATACAACATCAGGCACAGCATTGTGGCCTCTTAGAACAGATAACATTAGGACTATGCCAGAGGGATGGTATAACCTCCTATGTGCTATCCGTGCAGCCAGCTCGGCTATAGTGTAGTCATATTATTCTAAGCTCTAAGAACCCAGGCTGAGGGGAGGATCCACTGGTACACTGGTGGGCCTGTCCGAGGCTTTGTACAGCAGAGATAGGGCTCAGGTTACAATTGACCACTCCCAAGAGTGCATGAAAACCCATGAGGAGTCTGCGTAAAAACCCTGGATACTGCTATCCTGCACTTTGGTGTAAAGAAAACGCATAGCACTGTGCATACTGATGGGTAGGGAAAGGTAGAACACTTGATTTGCTAACGTTTGTCGATCTGTATTTTGGACATGTAGCCCCAGTGACTGGAAGAAAAACAAGCCCCTTATAGTCCATCAGGTACTTCCTACAACAGGAACTGTCTACAGCAAACAATGGTACGTTGGGGGGTTAGAATTGGGGGCAATTACTATGAATATATACAAGAGTGTGTTGGATCTCATGCAAAAGCCTTAAAACTTTTTATTCCACATAATGTGATCCATACATCCTGTACTAGCTTCAAAGTATTTGGACTAGCTTTCTTGGTGCTACAGTAAATACGTACATTTTCGGGACACTTCCCAGTAACAGAGAGGATGCGCAGAAAATGCAGGGGTTGCGTGTACTGAAGCTCGAAGCTCAAGTGCTGGAGAACTTTCCTCTCCATTTTCATAAGTTCTTTCTTGCTGAATGCATCTTCCATCATGAAACATAGTTCTGCTGGCTGTAAGAGATATAGAAACAGGCATCATGCACCATTGAAATCAACAGATGACCGACCTTATTGTGCTCAACACTGGGGTATGTATTGTAGTGGCAGACTAGGCATCTTCTCTAAGAGCGGGCTACAGATTGGGTTGTATTTTGGACTCCTGCTGGCCTGGCAGAAGTATAAAAATCATAAAATGCAGTCTGGAGTGCTGAGGGGGGGGGGGGGGTACGTGCAGTCTCAGCTGTGCAGGTACTGTACTCTTTAAAGTGTTACTGTCGTTAGAAACAACTTTTTTCCATTTAATACTTCCTTAAAAAATAAGCATTTTCCTAATATACTTCATTAAAAAATTTGATAGCTAAAAAGGATGCCTTTTTGGTCCATCAGAATAAAGAACCAAAGTATGTTAAGAAAGGGGGGGGGGGAGGTGTGGTTATCTCCATCCTGTGCCTCAGAGCACAGACAAGATGCAGACAGCTTGCAGTCTTTAAGAAGAGAAGCATTTCCATGCACAGGGACAAGCAATACAAGGTGCTTAACTGTTATTTATATACAAAATGGTTTCTCTTTAGTCATTTTATTAACTTAGGTCTTGTGTATTTGCACCATATAAAGTTCCACATGGCTGCTTTAGGGTTATAAAAAGCATGCACTTTGGTTACAAAGCTGTGAAAATGTAAAAATTTTATTTTGTTGGCACAAAATGAAAGTTTTTCCTTCTGTCCTTGCAACCTATAGTTTCACATTGCTGCATGGCTTATGACAAGGGAGAGGGGAGAAGCTCATCATACTCCAGGGGAAACACCCCTAGCCTCACAGTTATACATAGATCAAAAAGTATTTTACATTTACATTTAAAGTTTCTTACTTATAACTAACGTTTTAAGGGTGTAGAAAAGTTTGCTTTGTGTCAGTCTTTTTCGGATATGGTCTCTGGTATGACTGCTACCCATGCACCCTTTATAGCTATGCCTATAGCCATGCCATCTTCTCTGCTAGAAGGCAGTCCTGTCCCCAAATAGGGTCATGGGTAAATGAGAACATTACACGGCCTGGAAGAAGTCACACTTTTATTTTAAGTGTGGTCACCTGTTTATACTATGATGTACTGTATACAGCTCTCAAATTTGCTTTAGTATATAACTGATGTTCTTAAAAACAAAAGGATAGCCATAATATTAAAGGGATACTCCAGTAGAAAACAAATGTTTTCTAATGAACTGGTGCCAGAAAGATATACAGATTTGAGATATACTTCTATTTCTTAAAATCTTAAGCACTTAGCTGCTGTATACTACAGAGGAAGTTGTGTAGTTATTTCCACTCTGCTGCCACTTCTGATCGTGTCAGGAACTGTACAGAGCAGGACAGATTTGCTATGGGGATTTCCTCATGCTCTTGACAGTTCCTGACACGGACAGAGGAGTCAGCAGAGCGCACTGTGGTCGGAAGGGAAAGAACTACACAACTTTCCTCTGGAGCATACAGCAGCAGATAAGTACTGAAGGTTTAAGATTTATAAATATAAGTAATTTACAAATCTATATAACTTTCTATAACAGTTGATTTGAAACCCATTTAATGTCTACCAAAGTTATCTATTCTTCATAAACATGGTCAGATATCATGGAGCTCCTTTTTTCTCCCTTATTGGTATATGATGGCACCACACTTAAAGGGGTACTCCGCTGCTCAGCGTTTGGAACAAACTGTTCCGAACGCTGGAGCCGGGAGCTCGTGATGTCATAGCCCCATTACGCCACGCCCCGCCCCCTCAATGCAAGTCTATGGGAGGGACACGCCCCCTCCAATAGACTTGCATTGAGGGGGGGGGACATCATGAGGGGGCGGGGCTATGACGTCACGAGCTCCCGGCGCCGCTCCAGCGTTTGGAACAGTTTATTCCAAGCGCTGTGCAGCGGAGTACCCCTTTAACATGCTTGTCTGATCGGTTGTACTGATTTTTTGGCTAGGTCCAAAAGGAGTACACAGCGCATTTTACAAAATATGATCACATGCAGGAACATTTCTCAGAAAACTTATGGGAAACAAAAAGGGGGAGATATGTCAAAACCTATATGAAAACCTGTCCAGAGGAAAAGATGCCGAGTTGCCCATAGCAACCAATCAGATCGCTCCTTTCATTTTCAAAAATGAAAGAAGTGATCTGATTGGTTGCTATGGGCAACTGAGCAACTTTTCCTCTGGACAGGTTTTGATAAATCTCCCCCAAAATGACTAGGTACTCTCTTAGCTCCTCTGACCTCAGGGATAAGGCTCTCCTCCATCTTGCTGGCAATAAAGAGGCAGCTGGCGGCGAGTAACTGGAGAAGACATGTTCGGATTTTGTGAACCTTCATGTAGGAGTTCATCAAATACACGGCTAGATAAAGAGTCTCCTCCTGAAGGCCCAGATATTCCTGCTCCACGATATAAGGAGGAGATCACACAAGAACATGGATATATTACCAAATAAAAGCTCTAAGAAAACAGACTTAGAACAAAGGAATTTCCATAGCAGATCACAAGCACATTAAAGAAGCACTCTAACAAGTAGACAACCTCCCCTGCCAGCTCCATTAACAAAACCATTTCTCAAGAACATCTCTATGCCTGGGATTTTTCTTTTAAAGGGGTACTCCCGTGGAATTTTTATTTTATTTTTTTTAAATCAACTGGTGTCAGAGAGTTAAACAGATTTGCAAATCACTTCTATTAAAAAATCTTAATCCTTCCAGTACTTTTTAGGGGCTGTATACTAAAGAGAAATCCAAAAAAAGAAATGCATTTCCTCTGATGTCATGACCACAGTGCTCTCTGCTGACCTCTGCTGTCCTGTTTAGGAACTGTCCAGAGCAGGAGAAAATCCCCATAGCAAACATATGCTGCTCTGGACAGTTCCTAAAATGGACAACAAAGGTCAGCAGAGAGCACTGTGGTCATGACATCAGAGGAAATGCATTTCTTTTTTGGATTTCTCTTTAGTATACAGCTCCTAAAAAGTACTGGAAGGATTAAGATTTTTTAATAGAAGTGATTTACAAATCTGTTTAACTTTCTGACACCAGTTGATTTAAAAAAAAAAAAAAGTTTTCCACGAGAGTACCCCTTTAAAGAAATACTCCCGCGAAAGGAAACTTTTCCCTTATACACAGGATAGGGGATAAGTAGATTGTGGGATGTTTGAAACCACTATGGCCCCCTTGCAATCTCCAGGACGGGACCCCAGCACTCTCCGTGAGGCGCGCGTGTCGGCACGTCCTCAATTCATTTCTATAAGAAGGCCCAAGTGCTGTACTCTGGTATTTTCGGCGCTCCCATAGAAATGAATGAAGCGTGTTCCGCCTGCAGTGCGTGCTCCTCACTGAGCGCAGGTGTCCCATTGATCACAGGGGGTCCCCCCCCCCGCGTTCAGCTACTTATCCCCTATCCTGTGCATCCAGAGCATAAAAGGAAGTGCAACGTGGAATACAAAAAAATACTGGAAGTTTTTATTTTTATGATCAATCTAACAAACATAAAATAATTCCTTGTCCCTAATGTCGACAGAGAGGAACAGACGGGCATCAACCCGTATGGTACATACATGAACTTGGACCACCCAGTCCACCAGCATAGCCCTCATTTCTGTGGTCACAGCCTTGGGGATGTCGCCCGCCCGGAGCACGTGCTTGGACTGGTTCTTCTAGGAGGAACAGAGAGAAGAAAGTTGGACAAAGATGATGAATTTGGTGTTTGGGCACTATGCATGTGGTTCTTACCATCATACTGGAGAAGATATCTATGGCGTATTCTTGCTCAGTATGCATGTCCAGCTTCAATATGGTCTCACACAGCTCTTCTTCCCAACATTCATTCAAAACGGGGCCGGAAGGGCTGATTGTCACAGGGATCGGACTGTCTGGGGCTTCTGGAGAAGTTAGAAGATCTCTCCGTGTTAGATACAGAAACCCAGACCTACCTGATCAAGACCTATTGACCTGCCGTACTTCACAAGACATCTCTCACCTTTTTGCCATATGCAGTTGACCACTGTAGTCAGAGCTTTGTCAGTGACCGATGGCTTGGAACTTACAAAGAGGCTTTTCTTCTATAGGAAAGAGCAGAGTACATATAAATATCAGGACTTCTGGTTCCATCATATACTCAGTCTTCCAAATTATGATTTAAAGGGGTACTCCGGTGAAAACCTTTTTTCTTTTAAATCAACTGGTGGCAGAAAGTTAAATATATTTGTTAATTACTTCTATAAAAAAAAAATCTTAATCCTTCCTGTACTTAATAGCTGCTGAATACTACAGAGGAAATTCTTTTCTTTTTGGAATGCTCTCTGATGACATCACGAGCACAGTGCTCTCTGCTGACGTTATTATAATAATAACAACACATTAGTTATTGTTGTCCTTAGTGAGATTTGAACCCATGTCCCGAGCACTGCAAGGCAGGAGTGCTAACCACTGAGCCACCATGCTGCCCTTAGCATACATCTGCTATGAACGGTTGCTAAAATGGACAGAGATGTCAGCAGAGAGCAGTGTGTCCGTGATGTCATCAGTGTTCCAAAAAGAAAGGAATTTCCTCTGTAGCATTCAGCAGCTAATAAGTACTGGAAGGATTAAGATTTTTTAATAGAAGTAATTTACAAATATGTTTAACTTTCTGCCAACAGTTGATTTAAAAGAAAAAAGATTTTCACCGGGGTACCCCTTTAAGTCTAAAGAAGGCCATGGGCAAAATAATTTCAGTGGCCTCTCCCTAACATGTGGGCAAAGGGAAAGGAGCATAGGCAGACAGCTGAAGGTAAAGACCAGGGGTCAAGTCCTGCAGGAACGTGTGGGAACTGAGTTCCTGCACTTTTTCCAAAGCAGGAGCATCATTCCTATTAGCAGGACCAGCCCTTGAGTGGAAATCATGGGCGAGTTCTCTGCAGCCACAGTATAGTACAAGTTTACAAATGGTAACCCAAGCACCGCAATAGTCCAACAAAGCCCACCATACAGAGTGCAAATACCGCCATAATGTCTACAGAAAACCACTGCAGCGCCCTACAATGCCCATATAACAGAGCACAAGCCCAAGTATATCAGTGATGCGGCATCAGGACTTATTGTTGTCCATCCATAAAGATGGTGGTGACCCGCAATGGGACTAAAGACAATAGTGTCGCTGGATCTCAAGACAAGAGACGTCACCATCTCCCTAAAACCACGGTCTGAACATTTCAGGTGGGAGGCGACATCTTCATTTACTCACCTTTTTTTCTTCCTTTTTGGAGTCTTCTTTCTTGGCCTGAGTCTCTCCTGTATTATACAGACTCACCTTCTTGTCTTCTTTCTTGGAGACAATTCTGTTGTTATCTTTGGACTTGAATGGCTCTCTTTTTCCTTCCATCTGAAACTGCCAGAACAGGTGGATTGTCATATTGTTGCTTATCAGACCATTATACAGTGATCCCTAAACTTAAAGGGGTACTCCCATTGAAGACTTTTTTTTTTAAATCAACTGGTGCCAGAAAGTTAAACAGATTTGTAAATCACTTCTATTAAAAAATCTCAATCCTTCCAGTACTTTTTAGGGGCTGTATACTAAAGAGAAATCCAAAAAAAGAAATGCATTTCCTCTGATGTCATGACCACAGTGCTCTCTGCTGACCTCTGCTGTCCATTTCCGGAACTGTCCAGAGCAGAAGAAAATCCCCATAGCAAACATATGCTGCTCTGGACAGTTCCTAAAATGGACAGCAGAGGTCAGCAGAGAGCACTGTGGTCGTGACATCAGAGGAAATGCATTTCTTTTTTTGGATTTCTCTTTAGTATACAGCCCCTAAAAAGTACTGGAAGGATTAAGATTTTTTAATAGAAGTGATTTACAAATCTGTAACTTTCTGGCACCAGTTGATTTAAAAAAAAAAAAGTTTTCCACGGGAGTACCCCTTTAAAAATGGCCTCAACATACAATAGGTTCAACATACAATGGTCTTTTCTGGACCATTGTAACTTGAAACCAGACTCAACATACAATGCTACAGACAGTCCAGATCTGTGAAACGTGTCACAACTGGAGGAACTGACCAATCAGAATGGGCATTTTACTGGTAAATCACCTGTATTACTGAAGTGCATGCACTGACTGGTGTCTGGTAGCGCCCCCTACAGTACAGGGAGGAACTACAAGTTATGTACTACTCCTTACCTGTGCCAGGGTTAGCTGCTCCTTTGGGACATTGCATGTACAGGACCCTGAAGAAGCTCCTGTCCTCGACATAAACCATTGTTTCCAAACCGGGGTGACTCCAGCCAACAGCTGTCCGGGCATGCTGGGAGTTGTAGTTTTGCAACAGCTGGAGGCACCCTGGTTGGGAAACACTGACATAGACAGTAATTTACAGCTCCCAGCAGATCTTTCTTACTTTTATATGTAAGGATTTGCTTTATCTGTATTATTTATCTACTTATTTTTCTTTAATCCTCACTTTTTCCTATTTTCGGATGACATTTTGGGGCTTCAGAACCAATTCCCAGGTTTCCATAGAGTTATGGTCTCAACATACAATGGTTTCAACATACAATGGTCGTTGTGGAACCAATTACTATTGTAACTTGAGGAACCATTGTACAGACTATATATGAAATACACAATGGCACGCTAGGTATGTGTGGGTTCTCCCAGCTTATTCATATCCAGATCACCCATTAGGAGAACCCCTATTTACATGGCCATAGGGATGCCATAGAGGGGATTCCCACAAGACAACTGAATGTGTACGGGGACATCCTGACAGTGCCCCAATGTCAGATATAGAGACGAGCGAACTTACAGTAAATTCGATTCGTCACAAACTTCTCGGCTCGGCAGTTGATGACTTATCCTGCATAAATTAGTTCAGCTTTCCGGTGCTCCCGTGGGCTGGAAAAGGTGGATACAGTCCTAGGAGACTCTTTCCTAGGAATGTATCCACCTTTTCCAGCCCACGGGAGCACCGGAAAGCTGAACTAATTTATGCAGGAAAAGTCAACAACTGCCGAGCCGAGAAGTTCGTGACGAATCGAATTTACTGTAAGTTCGCTCATCTCTTGTCAGATATAACACAACCATATTGGATTTCAAAATACCAAATCTTTTCTTCTGGCAGCTCTCTCCCCTACTGAAATAAATGTGCACTCCGAGGATATGTTCACACGACGAAATTTTTGCAGAATGTTTGCCCAGAAAAACTTCCGGCCGAACATTCCACAAACAGCCGGGTGCTGGCAAAACATGTAGATGCTCGGACCGTTCTGAAATGCGCCGTCTCTATAGACGACAATGCATTCCCGAGCGGATCCCGCAGAAAGAATTGACAGGCCAGAATTGAAATTTCCACGGCAGATGTTTCCGCCATGGAAATTCCGCTGTGTGAATAAGACTTTGAAGGGAACATGTCATCAGAAAAGGATCTAGGCCCAGATTTATCAAACTGTGTGAAAGAGAAAAAGTGGAGGGATTTTCCCTCAGCGACCAATCACAGCTCAGCTAACAAGCTGAGGTAAAGTGAAAGCTGAGCTGTGATTGGTCGCTGTGGGGAAATCACTCCACTTTTTCTCTCACACAGTTTGATAAATCTGGGCCCTATCGTTTAAGTCAAGTTTTTATGTTTTTTTTTTCTAATCTATATTATAAAATTATTCTGAAATCTCGCAGTATTCATTTTGACCTCTAGGCCTGAAAATAAGCTGAGATTTCCTGTTCTGCCTGTGATGATAAGGAGGAGGTTGCTAAAAAGTGATCTGTACAACATTACATCAAACGGTGACACCAATAGATAGAAAAGAGAATAGCAGCTCAGCCTCCCCCTCCCTGTAGTATGATCTCTGCACAGGTCACAGAAAATGCTTACAAACCTGCCCCATACAAAGAATAGGGTCTGGAAAGGTTTATTACGTCTATGGGGCTTTCTGTAAAGCATATCACTAATGTTACAAGCAGCTCAGGCAAGATGTCAGCCCCTATAATAATAATCAATAAAAATAATAATATCAGCCTCTATAATAATGATAATAATAATAATATAATAAAGATGTCAGCCCCTATAATAATAATAATAATAAAGATGTCAGCCCCAATAATAATAATAATAATAATAATAATAATAATAAAGATGTCAGCCCCTATAATAATAATAAAGATGTCAGCCCCAATAATAATAATAATAATAATAATAATAATAATAAATAATAATAAAGATGTCAGCCCCAATAATAATAATAATAATAATAATAATGATGTCAGCCTCTATAATAATAATAATAATAATAATAATAATAAAGATGTCAGCCCCTATAATAATAAAGATGTCAGCCCCAATAATAATAATAATAATAATAATAATAATAATAATAATAATAAAGATGTCAGCGCCTATAATAATAATAATAATAAAGATGTCAGCCCCAATAATAATAATAATAAATAATAAAGATGTCAGCCCCAATAATAATAATAATAATAATAAATAATAAAGATGTCAGCCCCTATAATAATAATAAAGATGTCAGCCCCTATAATAATAATAAAGATGTCA
>NC_079197.1:150343176-150365331 GCF_029499605.1 Hyla sarda
ATAATAATAATAATAATAATAATAATAATAAAGATGTCAGCCCCTATAATAATAATAATAATAATAAAGATGTCAGCCCCTATAATAATAATAATAATAATAATAATAATAATAAAGATGTCAGCCCCTATAATAATAATAATAATAATAAAGATGTCAGCCCCTATAATAATAATAATAATAATAAAGATGTCAGCCCCTATAATAATAATAATAATAAAGATGTCAGCCCCTATAATAATAATAATAATAATAATAAAGATGTCAGCCCCTATAATAATAATAATAATAATAATAAAGATGTCAGCCCCTATAATAATAATAAAGATGTCAGCCCCTATAATAATAATAATAATAATAAAGATGTCAGCCCCTATAATAATAATAATAATAATAATAATAATAAAGATGTCAGCCCCTATAATAATAATAATAATAAATAATAATAAAGATGTCAGCCCCTATAATAATAATAATAATAATAATAATAATAATAAAGATGTCAGCCCCTATAATAATAATAATAATAAAGATGTCAGCCCCTATAATAATAATAATAATAATAATAATAAAGAGGTCAGCCCCTATAATAATAATAATAATAATAAAGAGGTCAGCCCCTATAATAATAATAATAATAATAATAATAAAGATGTCAGCCCCTATAATAATAATAAATAATAATAAAGATGTCAGCCCCTATAATAATAATAATAATAATAAATAATAAAGATGTCAGCCCCTATAATAATAATAATAATAATAAAGATGTCAGCCCCTATAATAATAATAAAGATGTCAGCCCCTATAATAATAATAAATAATAAAGATGTCTGCCCCTATAATAATAATAATAAATAATAAAGATGTCTGCCCCTATAATAATAATAATAATAATAATAAAGATGTCAGCCCCTATAATAATAATAATAATAATAAAGATGTCAGCCCCTATAATAATAATAATAATAATAATAAAGATGTCAGCCCCTATAATAATAATAATAATAAAGATGTCAGCCCCTATAATAATAATAATAATAATAATAATAAAAAAGATGTCAGCTCCTATAATAATAATAATAATAATAATAATAAAGATGTCAGCCCCTATAATAATAATAAAGATGTCAGCCCCTATAATAATAATAAATAATAAAGATGTCAGCCCCTATAATAATAATAATAATAAAGATGTCAGCCCCTATAATAATAATAATAATAATAATAAAGATGTCAGCCCCTATAATAATAATAATAATAATAATAATAATAATAATGATGTCAGCCCCTATAATAATAATAATAATAAAGATGTCAGCCCCTATAATAATAATAATAATAATAATAAAGATGTCAGCCCCTATAATAATAATAATAAAAAAGATGTCAGCTCCTATAATAATAATAATAATAATAAAGATGTCAGCCCCTATAATAATAATAATAATAATAAAGATGTCAGCCCCTATAATAATAATAATAATAATAAAGATGTCAGCCCCTATAATAATAATAATAATAAAGATGTCAGCCCCTATAATAATAATAATAATAAAGATGTCAGCCCCTATAATAATAATAATAATAATAATAAAGATGTCAGCCCCTATAATAATAATAATAATAATAATAATAATAAAAAAGATGTCAGCTCCTATAATATTATAATGAAGATGTCAGCCCCTATAATAATAATAATAATAATAATAAAGATGTCAGCCCCTATAATAATAATAATAATAATAATAAAGATGTCAGCTCATATAATAATAATAATAATAAAGATGTCAGCCCCAATAATAATAATAATAATAATAATAATAATAATAATAATAATAATAATAAAGATGTCAGCCCCTATAATAATAATAAAGATGTCAGCTCCTATAATAATAATAATAATAATAATAATAAAAAAGATGTCAGCTCATATAATAATAATAATAAAGATGTCAGCCCCAATAATAATAATAATAATAATAATAATAATAATAATAAAGATGTCAGCCCCTATAATAATAATAATAATAATAAAGATGTCAGCCCCTATAATAATAATAATAATAATAATAATAATAAAGATGTCAGCCCCTATAATAATAATAATAATAAAGATGTCAGCCCCTATAATAATAATAAATATGTCAGCCCCTATAATAATAATAATAATAATAATAATAATAATAATAAAGATGTCAGCCCCAATAATAATAATAATAATAATAATAATAAAGATGTCAGCCCCAATAATAATAATAATAATAATAATAATAATAAATAATAATAAAGATGTCAGCCCCTATAATAATAATAATAAAGATGTCAGCCCCTATAATAATAATAATAAAGATGTCAGCCCCTATAATAATAATAATAATAATAATAAAGATGTCAGCCCCTATAATAATAATAATAATAATAATAAAGATGTCAGCCCCTATAATAATAACGATGTCAGCTCCTATAATATTATAATGAAGATGTCAGGCCCAATAATAATAATAATAATAATAATAATAATAATAAAGATGTCAATTAAAATAAGTAATCAAAATATTTACAATCCTAACATAGATGCAGATTAGAAAAAAAATTAAAAAAAGAACATGTTTCAGTATTTGGCGCTAACTGTTAAGTGTTACTTAAAGCTGGCCTAAACTTTGGCCTCAACGTTGCGAAACTAGGATTCTGAGAGATGTAGTTTTGTAACATTTAGGAGGTCCCCTGCAATAATCCCACCAGCACCATGCCTGACTAAAGGGCCAGAGAACTTGTGGCGAATGATCAGCCAAATTCGGACAATCTTGCGACACACTGATGGTTGATCATGTTTTCATGGCATATCTACAGTCAATAGTTATCATAGGTGCACAGCCATGTTATGTGACCTTACGTCTCTAGATCAATAAAGAATCATGCAATTAAAGTATCTAATGCAAGGTTTCCCAACCAGGGTACCTCCAGCTGTTGCAAAACTAAACTCCCAGCATGCCCGGTTGGTTGGGAAACACTAGTATAATGGCAGTACACATACAAAAGACATTGGGGGGTATTTATCAAAGGATTTATGTGTCTTTTTTACCGTAACTTTGGCGCAATACTTTAGCGCAGTGTCTTTTTGCGCCAAAGTTTGGCGCATCTTCTCCACTGTCATTTTTACAACTCTCTCAAAATCACACGGTCCTGTGTGTGATTTTAACTTTAGTCAGTGATTTATCATTTGCGCCAATTTGGCGCAAATCCCGTTTTTTTTTTTTTTTGGGGGCGCAAATCCCCGCCAAGAAATTTTGCACATAGAAAACACACTTGTCAGTGTCAATGTCAGAAAATGTAAAGGAGTCAAAATACATAAAAAATTTTTTTGCTCAATACTATCCTGCGACATAGTTGTCTCTGAGGGACCTTCACACTCCGTTGAGCCAGCATTGGACATGGCCGCACAGGTTCAGGAAAGGTAAGTACTAAAGCAGTGGTCTCTAACCTGCAGATGTTGCAAAACTACAAATCCCAGCATGCCCGGACAGCCGTTGGCTGTCCGGGCATGCTGGGAATTGTAGTTTTGCAACATCTGGAGGTCCACAGGTTGGAGACCACTGCACTAAAGTAACAAAAAAATAAATAAATACCCAAGTTGAAATTAAAATCCATTTCACATGGCGGCTATAAACCCCCCCAAAAGAAAATAACTCATGTCGCTTGCTGATATACTGCAGGACGGACTCCGAAATGGCTGCACAAGGGGTAAAATACGCGTCCTCTGTGGCGGTAAGTTCGGTGTTAGGCTAAGTCTCCACTTGGTTTTTTGCACTGTTTTTAGGGATTAAAAAAACGCCTGAAAAATCACCAGTGCAAGTGACGTCATCATGCGTTTTTTCTTGCGTTTTTTTCATTTGTGTGGAAATTGCACCTTGGCGTTTTTTTTTTGGTACCCAAAATTTCTTGGGTACCAAAAAAAATAAAAAATAAAAAGATGCAGCAGTGATGGAAATTTTTTAATTAAAACGTAATGTATATATTTTATAACCCAATTTTTATTATTTATTTTTTTATTCATTTTTAATTTTTTTATGTAGTACTACTACTCCCAGCATGGAACAGACTGTCAAACGCCAAAGTGAAAAAACGCAAAGTGGAATTCGAAATTTGCGATTTCTCATTGACTTACAGCTAACATCTGGCAGCAGCGTTTTCTGACCAAAAAAAACGCCATGCGGCAGAATTGCCATTTTTCTTTGTGTTTTGCAAAAAAAAAATAAAAAAAAAAAAAATAAATAAATAAATAAAATTATATATATATATATATATATATATATATATATATATATATATATATATATATATATATATATATATATATATATATATATATATATATATATATATATATATACGTGGAGACTTAGCCTCAAAGGCGCTGTGTACAGCTGATTTCAACATTTGAGCCAAAATTACTAACAACTTGCACCAAATGATAAATTTGGTGCATGTCCACGAAAACCAAAGTGAAAAGAAAAAAGGGTAAAAAACTGTCAACAGTCAAAATTGATAAATACCCCCCATTGTCTTTAGACTGGTTTTTGTGTCTAGAAAAGGTGCAAAAAAGGCTCAAGCAGGGTTTATTTGAACCTTTTGGTTTACACATTTCTGCCGATTTTGGCCATACACATGATACGGAAGGGTTTTATGATACTACGGTTTTAGGTCCGGTCAGGAAACCGCGTACGGGTCAAAACTGAGCCACCGTTTGACTCCGGTTGGATCATTAAAGTAAATGGAGTCACGGGCTGATCCAGCTGGGGTACGGGAGCGCCCGGTCTGCCCCTCCCCTCCCCCCCACCTGATCCGGCACCTGTATGTACAAAACGTGGTGTGAATGCAGCCTTACCCATTTCACACATCTGAAGAATCTCCGAAACATGGTCCGGGGCCCGAGAAGGGGAGATACATAAAGATGTTTGATGGGGTCCTCACACGGTAAAGCTGCAATGGCTGCCAGTAACCAAAAAAAAGGCGGCCCTCATGGGGGGTGGGGTGCCAAAATAATTTGTATATGTTGTAAGAGTAACAAAGGAAACCAATAGTCTTCGTAGTGTTACCTCCATGTTCCAACCATGGCCGAAGCCGCTCTACAGTCTACCACACAGGTGACGAGGCCTTGGTGCTTCCCTCAGTGTTCACTTTCTCTTACCTGTGCTGTGGGCTTCATCTACACAGATTGACTGAGATTAGGTGGTGATGCAAAGAATTGTGGGTAACTATTTAGCAGTAGTCGAGGTAAACTACGGCATGGATCAGCCGTCATGTGAGAAGGGCCATCACCAGGAGAAACGTGAGATAAAGTGCACGAAGATGGACACGGGGAATGGAGATATCAGAAGGTTGGAGTTAAAGGGGCACTCTGCCGGAAAACATCCTATCCCAAGGATGGGGGATAAGATGTCTAATCGCGGGGGTCCCCCATATCTGGGCCGGTTTGGAGCTTCCGTGTTCGTGACGCCACGCCACATCCCCTCCATTCATGCCTATGGGAGGGGGCGGGACCTCTAGTTCGTAGCTGTCACGCCTCCACCCATACACATGAACGGAGGGGGCATGGCGGCTGTACTCGCCAGTTATCCGGCACGGAGCGGAGTTTGCTCCGTGCACCGGATGACTGTGGTGCTGCAGCGGAGATTGCATCCCTTGGATAGGGGATAAGATGTTTTCTGGCGGAGTACCCCTTTTAAGCAATTGGCTTCATATAAAATCACATTATTAAAAGTTATCTCATATTGACAGGATAGGGGAGAAGCAGCTGATCGGTGGGAATCCAGCTGAGATTGAAGGTCTACAAACTGTGCACCTCCAGCTGTTGCAAAACTACAATTCCCAGCATGCCCGGACAGCCAACGCTGTCCGGGCATGCTGGGAGTTGTAGTTTTGCAACAGCTGCAGGACCACAGTTTGGAGACCTCTGTATTTGGTGGACAGCCGCTACGCCCCCCCCCCCTCCATTCATGTCTATGGGAGGAGGTGTGACAGCCAATGGCTGTTTGGGCTTGCTGGGAGTTGTAGTTTTGCAACAGCTGCAGGTCCACAGTTTGGAGACCATTGGATTTGGTGGACAGCCGCTACGCCCCCCCCCCCTCCATTCATGTCTATGGGAGGAGGTGTGACAGCCAATGGCTGTTTGGGCATGCTGGGAGTTGTAGTTTTGCAACAGCTGCAGGTCCACAGTTTGGAGACCATTGGATTTGGTGAACAGCCGCTACGCCCCCCCTCCATTCATGTCTATGGGAGGAGGTGTGACAGCCAATGGCTGTTTGGGCATGCTGGGAGTTGTAGTTTTGCAACAGCTGCAGGTCCACAGTTTGGAGACCACTGGATTTGGTGGACAGCCGCTACGCCCCCCCTCCATTTATGTTTATGGGAGGAGGTGTGACAGCCAACGACTGTTTGGGCATGCTGGGAGTTGTAGTTTTGCAACAGCTGCAGGTCCACAGTTTGGAGACCACTGGATTTGGTGGACAGCCGCTACGCCCCCCCCTCCATTCATGTTTATGGGAGGAGGTGTGACAGCCAACTACTGTTTGGGCATGCAGGGAGTTGTAGTTTTGCAACAGCTGCAGGTCCACAGTTTGGAGACCACTGAGATTTTTTTTTTTTTTTGTGGGATTAAATTGAACCCCCTCCCCCCAAATTACGGAGTGGTAAAGGGTTTATTCCATCAGCGTTTTTGGGTCCACCCTATTAAGAAGGAGGGCACCCCAAAAGGCAGGAAACGAGGGAGTGGTTCCCAGATATAGGGGACACATTCCTCCCCCCTCTCCATTAGTCATATACTGTTAGGAACATAGGGCTCATAGCTATATCTGTTTGTATATTTGTTGGTATAAATGTATTGTATCATGTTGTATCATGCTAAGCCCGGACCTAATAAAATCCATTTTTAAATTATTATTTTTTTTTTTATTATAATAATTGTTAGTTATTCGACTATCTAATTTTTGATCAGTGTTTTTTTCCACTACCATACCAGAAACATACTTTTGGTAGGAGATTCGGCATTCCCATGACAGTATCCAGTCAATTCATTGTGTTTACATCTACATGTGTATATCACCAAGGTTTCTCCCCCCATATGAGAAAATTACGGAACGGACAGACTGTACAAAGGTTTTGTGTAATTTATTCCATTGTATTGTAATTTCTGTACAGACATCAACACAAAATAAATAATGGATGAAAAGGAATAGAAGTTCTTACAAAAAAATATTCAGTCCAATTTAATGTCACTGCAAAAAATCACCAGCAGGGGTCAGTCTTGTATTAGCAGAAGCAAAGTGTACTCAGATGACATGGTCAGCAACACTTAAGGCTGGGGCAGCAACACATTTAAAAATGTGTCATAAAATCGCAATTTTAGAACATTTGCAATAGTTAGAAAAATCTTTTATTTTATTTTATTCTGCTTATTTTCATCCATCGGCAGTAAAATTCACACAGTGTCATATTGTGTTTTTTCTGCGAAGCTACGCTATTAGCGTAGACCTAACGTACGCTACGCTGTTAGCGTAGCACTTGCGTACTTGCGCACTTGCACATGCGCAGACAGTTTGTCAATTAGGCAAAAAAAACTTTATTGGTAAAAAAAAAAAAAAAACTACCTGCGCATGTGCCGGAAGATGCCGCAGATTCGTCGCTGAGCCACGGAAGAAACAGGAAGAAAAGATTTGCCTCGGACGTCAGAAGATAGGAAGGACAGAAGCAAGAACACACCACCCCCCCCACTTACCCAACACAACATGGCGGAGGCCGAGGTACACAGCAAGCCGCTGGAAGAAAAAGGGGACAGCTTCCGGATCTTCACAAAAGGTAAGAAAATACATATATACATAATCACAACACACATAAAAAAACACATACTTAAACACTCATAACACACAAACATAATAACGAAAAACAGTATAAGCAAGGGAGAACCCCTTTAAGGGGTTAAAAGAGTCCTAAAGGGGTACTCCGGTGGAAAACCTTTTTTTTATTTTTTATTTTTTTATCAACTGGTGCCAGAAAGTTAAACAGATTTGTAAATTACTTCTATTAAAAAATCTTAATCCTTCCAGTACTTATTGGCTGCTGAATACCACAGAAGAAATTCTTTTCTCTTTGGAACACAAAGCTCTCTGCTGACATCACGAGCACAGTGCTCTCTGCTGACATCTCTGACCATTTTAAGAACTGTCCAGAGTAGGAGAAAATCCCCATAGAAAACATATGCGGCTCTGGACAGTTCCTAAAATGGACACAGAGATGTCAGCAGAGAGCACTGTGCTCGTGATGTCAGCAGAGAGCTCTGTTTTCCAAAAAGAATAGAATTTCCTCTGTAGTATTCAGCAGCTAATAAGTACTGGAAGGATTAAGATTTTGTAATAGACGTAATTTACAAATCTGTTTAACTCTCTGGCACCAGTTGATTTAAAAAAAAAATAAAAAAAAATAAATAAGTTTTCCTCCGGAGTACCCCTTTAATATGAGTTGTTGGAAGTCAACATTAGACTGATACACTTTGATAGACTCAGTTATGGTGGGGGGACACAATATGAGGAGTGAATCTGCTTTTACCCGGTTGTAAATAGCAATGTCAATAGGCATGGCATAGGATGAAGCCTCCTGTCCTGAGGAGACAAAACCAGCCCCTGCGTTGTCGCACACAATGGACTACGCATCTGTAACAGAGTGAACATCCTGTCGGCCCACCAAGGTGTGATTGCCACAGTGCAAGGACGCCATCTTCAGGAAGATGTGGCTACTGCAACTATATTCAGGAACGGACCCATATCCGGTTACTGCGAGTTGATTGGAGAGACTGTAACAAAGAAGGTCGGACGATACCGGAGCAAAGGGTGGAGTTATGGGTGTGAATGTGGTTTGATGTGATATATACAGTGACCCCCCCGACCTACGATGGCCCCGACATACGATCATTTCAGCATACGATCACTCTCAGAGGCCATCACATGTTGAATGCAGCATCAATATACGATGCTTTTGTATGTCGGGGCCATCGCATAAACGGCTATCCGGCAGAGCAGACTGCTTCAGCTTCCGCCGGATAGCCGTTTAACAGTGACTCGTGTGGTCCGGTGGGTGTCACTCACCTGTACCGGCGCTCTGGACCGTCCTCTTCGGGATCCCCTGCATCGCCGGCGCTCTCCATCGTCGTCATCACGTCACCGCGCATGCCGTCCCGTCATCCAATAGGAGCGGCGTGCGCGGCGGCGATGAAGAGACGCAGCAGAGATGGTCTGGGGACACGGCGACAGCGATGGAGGGCGACATCAAGGACAGCGGTGAGCGGCGGGGACAGGTGAGTACTGTATGACCTCCTATACCAGTGGTCTTCAACCTGCGGACCTCCAGATGTTGCAAAACTACAACTCCCAGCATGCCCGGACAGCCGTTGGCTGTCCGGGCATGCTGGGAGTTGTAGTTTTACAACATCTGGAGGTCCGCAGGATGTAGACCACTGTTCTATACTTTACATTGCACCGATCCCTCAACATACGATGGTTTCAACTAACGATGGTTCATTTGGAACGGATTACCATCGTATGTTGAGGGACCACTGTATATAGTACTAGGCCAAATTGTATGGGATATATAGTATTAGGGCCCCTTTCACACTATAAAAATACTTCCGTTATGAACGCCCGTTATAAAAAGCCTGGAAATCAGCAGTTATACGGCCGTTATTTTGTGACGGGCGACAGTAACGGGAGAATTAGCGCATGCACTATTTCTCCCGTTCATTCACCGTCACAAAATAACGGCCGTTATTAATAACGGGCGATAACGGGTTAAAACGGCTATTAGAAAAATCCCATAGACTATAATGGGATTTTCTAACGGCCGTTAGTGATTTTGTACCGGCCGTATAACTGCTGATTTCCAGGCTTTTTATAACGGGCGTTCACGGGCTTTTATAACGGGCGCAACGGAAGTATTTTTATAGTGTGAAAGGGGCCTTAGATTTAGATACTAGTTTATATGTTTATTAATACTTATAGAGGGAGATTTATCAAATCCTGTGCAAAGGAAACGTTGCCCAGTTGCCCATAGCAACCAATCAGATCGCTGCTTTCATTTTTAACAAGGCCTGTGCAAAATGAAAGCAGCGATCTGATTGGTTGCTATGGGCAACTGGGCAACTTTTCCTTTGCACAGGATTTGATAAATTTCCCTCATATTCTTTTCCAAGTATAGGACATTGGAGGGAGGTTTTGCTTTATACTTTATTTTATTTACTTTGTAGCCTTTTATGTTATTTTACCTTTTTGCTAATTAAAGGGGTACTCCACTCCAGTGGGGGAAAAAAAAAAAATCAACTGGTGCCAGAAAGTTAAACAGATTTGTAAATTATAGCAAACGTCAGTGTCGCTCACTACACCGGTCTAATCCACCACACATGCGCACGGACACGCCGGTCCCGCCCTCGGCCCAAGGTAATGCAGAAGAAAGGGATTGTCTAGCGCAAGGCTTGCGGATAAAAGCTTGTTCTTTATTGGAAAATTCACAGAGATCACTCGACAGAGGACAATGTCTGACGCGTTTCACACATAAGTGCTTAATCGTAGACTGACATATTGTGCAGATCATACAGGTTAAAATACAAGAGCGCCAGGTCACATGACCTGACACGTCATCAATTAGTTAAAATTACAAAAATACTTAGAAAACATGGAGAAACCTTAAAGAGACGTGTTGGTTGCAATCAGGTGGATTAACTTGTATCAGGATCGGGTTCATGATTGTCGCATAAACATTATCTATACATAACTGTAAACGATGTTAGAGATATAGTGTTAGAACTAAATCTAGAACTAGATTTGTAAATGACTTCTATTAAAAAAATCTTTACCCTTCCAGTACTTTTTAGCAGCTGTATGCTAGAGAGGAAATTCTTTTCTTTTTGAATTTATTTTTTGTCTGGTCTCTCTGCTGACACCTCTGTCCGTGTCAGGAACTGTCCAGAGTAGCAGCATATGTTTGCTCTGGGGATTTTCTCCTGCTCTGGACAGTTTCTGATACGGACATCAGGTGTCAGCAGAGAGCACTGTGGACAAGAAAAAAAAGAAATTCAAAAAGAAAAGAATTTTCTCTGTAGCATACAGCTGCTAAGAAATACTGGAAGGGTAAAGATTTTTTTTAATAGAAGTAATTTACAAATCTGTTTCCAACTTTCTGGCACCAGTTGATTTTCCTCCGGAGTACCCCTTTAACCCCTTCATGACCCAGCTAGTTTTGGCCTTCATGACCCAGTCTTTTTTTTCAAATCTGACATGTGTCTCTTTAAGTGTTAATAACTTTGAACTGCTTTTACCTGGCAAAGTGATTATGAGATTTTTTTTTTCCCCGAGACATATTGTACTTTATATTAATGGTAAATTTTTGTAGATACATGAAGCGATTTTTGTGAAAAACTCTAAAATATTGTGAACATGTTTTCATTTTGCTATTATTGAAACTCTCTACTTGTAAGAGAAATAGTCATGCCAAATAAATGTAGTTATTAATTCACATCCATAACATGTCTACTTTATGCTGGCATCATTTGTTTAACATTCTTTTACTTTTTTATGACATTAGAAGGCTTTTATTATTATGAGCATTTTTTCTAATTTTCTACAAAAGTTCAAAATCCCATTTTTTGGGGGGGAACAATAACATTTTGAATATGTGTGTGTATATATATATATAAAATTTTATTTTTTACTTCTGTACAACAGCTCCCCCCCTAGTGTCTAGTGCACAAAACATGCAGTAACAGGTTTAGGACACTAGGGGGTGCTATTGTACAACTTAACAGCTCCTTTACAAAAATTTTTTTAATAAAAAGTGAAAGTGAAACTAAAGCATACCGGAGGGCACAGTGTCGGCAGCACGGGATAGGTAAGGGACATCGGGGGAAGGGTACAGGAAGGGGACACGGGGTCTCCTAGCAGAGCAGTGTGTGTGTGTGTGTGTGTGTGTGTGTGTGTCCTGATCCCCGTGATAGGATCCCCCCCCCCCCCCCCCCTAGGTCCAGAGGCAAGATGGCTGGCTATCAGTGATAGCCACCATCTTACCGGGTGCGGTTGGTTGCCATGAGTAGCAGCCAGTATCTGCATGACGTACATGTACATCATAGGTCGGGAAAACCTTCCCAGTCATGACGTACATTTATGTCATGGGTTGAGAAGGGGTTACATAAGCTATTTCTTAAAGTCTGGATTCCTCATCAAGACTAGTTCAGGATAGAGTAGGTAGCAGATTATCATAGATACAACATGAATCCATACTATGGAAGTGTGAATATGTCATGTGAGTGTGTTCTTAATTAAAAAGGAGGCGGCATCCATCTTCCTTTTTGTTCACACCAATGAATTTCCGTGTTGGATTCTGCACCGAGATTCCGCTGCAGCAGAGTTTCATTGAATTTAATGGGATTCTGCTGCGCACGCAGTGGCATTTCCTGTTTATTCTTTCTGCGGACTCCACACGGAATGCATAGCCGTCTATGAGACAGCACAGTCCTGTGTGGTCCTAGGCAATAGAAATGAGGTCTCGGCACTCACAAGTCTCTTGCAAATTCTTTTCGGTGTTTATTCACACATGCGGTCCTAGTGCTGGCATATTATGCCAGCGCCCGCAGTCTCCAGAATGTCCGCACGGAGATATTCTGTAGTGTGAACATAGCCTTTATTTTGTGAAATGAAGATTCTCTTGTGGTTTCAAAAGAATTTCAATAACCTGCAGAATTTGGTCACATTAATCCCCATTACCTTGGTGGCAAGGTCATTTTAGGGTAGTCACTAATGTTTTTGATCAAGGTAAGAAGAAAATGGACCCGGCACTACCAGAATTAAAGGCTACTGGCACTGTTTGCATCCGAGGGGGCTGCGGGGCTAGCTAGAGGGTTGCCTATAGTGGTGCGTCTCCATAAACAGAAGGATAAGAGTTCAAATGAAGACAAAGAAAGAGGATCGCACTCACCAGGAATTCAACTCTTTATTCCGTCACCGGTACGTAAGGCATATACATAAGTGGAGGCGGGGGGGGGGTCAGGAGCTCTGGAACAAGTTGTTTCACCCCTGAGGAAGCGCCAAACAGGCGTGAAACAACTTGTTCCGGAGCTCCTGCCCCCCCCGTATATGCCTTACGTACCGGTGACGGAATAAAGAGTTGAATTCCTGGTGAGTGCGATCCTCTTTCTTTGTCTTCATTTGAACTAATGTTTTTGAGCCAAGGGGAGTTCCCTCCATGGAGCAAGGCTTTTTCTCATTCTCTCTATTACAGGGGGCGGAACAAGAGCTGTCCTGATCGCCCTCATAGAAATGAAAGCAGCGATCTGATTGGTTGCTATGGGTAACTCAGCAGCTTTTTCTCCAGACAGGTTTTGATAAATCTCCCCTCATAGAGAACGCACTATGCTGGGGGTGGGGGTGAGACTTACACAATTTTGCTGCCTCAGGTGTTTTTTTTTTTTTTAGATCTTTTATTCAGATATTTCTATGATTACTGAAGTACAATTATAAGCATTTCATAAGTTTTCAAACTTTTATTAATAAATAAATCCAGTTTATGCAAAAAAAAAAAATAATAATTAATAAAAAAAACAATATTTACAGCGTTGATCCTTCTTTTCAAGACTCCTGCAATCCGCCCTGGTATGATCAGCTTCTGGGCCAAATCCAGACCGGTGACAACCCATTCTGACCTCATCATTGCTTGGAGTTTATCACAATTTCTGTCTTTTTGTTTGTCTATCCGCTTTTTGAGAATGGCCAACAGGTTCTCAATGGCACTGAGATGTGTTTTTGGACCCAAATTTTCATTGTTTTCTTCACCAAGCCACCTAAGTTATGACATTTACCTTGTGACTTGGTGTCCATAATGCTGTAGAAAGCCTTGTTTATCACCAAATTGCTCCAGATTGTTGGGAGAAGTTACTTTTGGAGGATGTTTTGATGCCTTTCTTTATTCATGGTAGAAACACTGCGAGTGAGCTCGTTCCCTTGGATGAAAAGCCACACGAGTGGTCAGGACGCTTTACTGGTGCCATGACACAGGACTCATGGTGGCGCTCATCTTTGGGACATCTGGGGGGAAAATTGTCCTAAAAATCAAACAGTCTCAAAAATTAACTGTACCCCTGTACTGGAGTTGGACTGCAGAGTACAAGGATAAAGTTATTCTCTCTCCTGAAGCCCTATATAGACTGTTTGGGACATCTGGAAGAACAATTGTCTGGAGAAGGAAAGGTAAGAATGGCTTGTCACCAGTCAGGATTTGGCCCAGAAGCTGATCTCTAGAATTCCAGGGTGAATTGCTGACTAAGCCAAACAAGATATTAAAGGGGTACTCTGCCCCTAGACATATTTTCCCCTATCCAAAGGATAGGGGATAAGATGTCTGATCGTGGGAGTCCGGCCACGATCTCAGTGCAAACATCCGGCATTCTGAACATTATGTTCAGAATGTTGGGTTTGGGCAGCCATGGTTGTGACCTCATGCCCCCTCTATGTCTATGGAAGAGGGTGTGAAAGAACGCTGGGTTCAGGCGGCCATGAAATCACCCCATGCCCCCTCCATTCATGGCTGTGGGAGAGGAAGTGACGCTGGTGTCAGCACAAAGATAGTGGGGCTGAATAGTTTTACAAAGAGGGGTCACTTACTTAAATCCATTTAGTATAGGAACTCTGTCAATGTAAATGCTGCATTGCTATCCAGTGAGCATTGGAGGCAGAGAACCAACTCATTCAGCTCCCCTGCCTCCTCTATATTGTCTGTCTGGCCCTGCCCGTGAGTGCTCTGCTCTCTGCCCGTGGCCTTTCTTAGCATATTAACAAAAGGGACGGGCCTGAATGACAATATGGAGGTGGCAGGGAAGCTGAGTGAGCTGGTTCTCTGCCTCCAATGCTTACTGGATAGCAAAGCAGCTGGAAGTTTACAGTGACAGAACTCTACAAATATTTAACGTGACCCCTCTTTGTAAAGCTGTTACATTGAAATCTGCAGCAGAAAATCCTGCACATCAAATCTGCGCAGAATACTGTACGTGTGAATAGACCATTAAGCTATATTTCTGTGTGTGGTAAAGAGTAATAATTTAATATGACTTGCAAATATCTTGGAAATCCCATAGGCCAGTGGTCGGCAAGCTGCGGCTCTTCACACACTTTAATGCGGCTCCGTGGTGGAGCGGAAGATGTCAGCTGTCCCGCTCCACCACCTTTCACACACGCTCCAGCTGCTCCGTTCTTGAAGTGTCAGTGACAGCCGCAGGGACGCCATCCACGGCAGGCCGGCGTGATGACATCACATTATTGCGCCGGCGCCCGGAAATCACATCCCTGCGGCTGTTACTGACACTTCAAGAACGGAGCAGCCGCAGCGTGTGAGAAAGGTGATGGGTGTGAGAAGGGGGGAAGCAAATAAGTGAGAGGCACATGTCAGGGGGGGCATTATATGTTGGGGCAAATAACAGGACCCCCCCTCCGTCATGTGCCCATATAATGCCCCCGTCATGTGCCCCTTATATATAATGCCCTCTGTCCTGTGCCCCTCGCATATAATGCACCCTGAGGGGCACATGATAGGGGGGCATTATATGTGAGGGGCACATGTCAGGGGCATTATAAGTGGGGGGCATTATAAGTGAGGGGCACGTCAGGGGGGCATTATATATAAGGGGCACATGTCTGGGGGGCATTATATATGATGGGCATATGGCAGGGGGCATTATATATGAGGGGCACATGGCAGGGGGCATTATATATGAGGGGCACATGGCAGTGGGCATTATATGTGGGGGCAAATGACAGGACCCCCCCCCCGTCATGTGCCCCTTATATATAATACCCTCTGTCCTGTGCCCCTCAGATATAATGCCCCATGTCCTGTGCCCCTCGCATATAATGCACCCTGAGGGGCACATGACAGGGTGGCATTATATGTGAGGGGCACATGTCAGGGGGGCATTATATATGAGGGGCACATGGCAGGGGGGCATTATATGTGGGGGCAAATGACAGGACCCCCCAATCATGTGCACATATAATGTCCCCCTGTCATGTGCCACTCAATAAAAACTTATTGAAACTAAAAACAGTGTACCATCCTATGTATTTTCCGTTTTAAAAATGTGGCTCTCAAAATAAATTTCAATCGTGGTTTTAGCGAGATTTGGCTCAGTTGGAAAAAAAAAAAAAAAAGGTTGCCCACCCCTGCCATAGGCTATTAAGTCGAGGGAAGTTGTTTCTTTTCCTAGAACTTATGTGAAAAATGTTTTAAAATAATTTTTTTTAAAGCAGCTCATTACTTTCCAAAATATTTACTTTACCTTTATGGTTAATAAAAATAAAAGTTTAAGCTTTTTTAGTAAATGTTATGTCACTACCCATCATAGATCCTGACACTGCAAAAGCATTATCCTAAGCTCACTGCTGCCCCCTACTGAATCCATGACAGCGAAGTCAGTAAGGCTTCCATGCAGGCAACCATAATGTAAATCCTCCATTGTTTGATTTAACCCCTTAAGGACCAAGCCCATTTTAACCTTTAGGACCAGGTCAATTTTATTTTAGCGTTTTCGTTTTTTCCTCCTCGCCTTCTAAAATCCATAACTTTTATATTTCCATCTACAGACCAATATAAGGGCTTTTTTTTTGCGTGACAAATTGTACTTTGTAATGAAACCTAATTTTACCATAAAATGTAGGGTGAACCCAAAAATTTTTTTTTAGGGAGGAAATTTAAATGAAAAATAAAATTTTACACATTTTGGAAGGTTTGTTTTCACAATGTACAATTTACGGTAAAAATGACATGTGTTATTTATTCTGTGGGTCAATACGATTAAAATGATACCCACAGCAAGACACTTATATTTTCGTACCGCTTAAAAAAAAAAAAAAATCTAAAACTACGGGATCATTAACATTATATTTTGATAGTTCGGACATTTACGCAGGCGGCGATACCAAATATGTTAATAAAATTTATTTTTTTTTAAATGTAGGCTTTTTGGGGGGTAAAATGGGAAAAACTGACAATTTTTCATTTTTATTTGGGGGGAGGGGATTTTTCACTTTTTTCCCTTTAATTTTTTACATTTTTCCACTTAAAAAGTGTAAATTTTTTTTATTTATTTATTTTTTATGTCCCCATAGGGGACTATCTATAGCAATCATTTGATTACTAATACTATTCAGTGCTATGCATAGAACATAGCACTGATCAGTATTATCGGCTATCTTCTGCTCGATCTCAGACCAGAGCAGGAGACGCCGGGAGACGGATGAAGGCCGGTGAGGGGACCTCCGGCCGCCATTACAGATGATCGGTTCCCCGCAGCAGCGCTGCGGGCGATCCGATCATCCATTTTAACATGCGCACTGCCGCAGATGCCGTGATCTGTACTGATCACGGCATCTGAGGAGTTAATGGCGGACATCCACGTGATCGCAGATGTTGGCCATTACAGACGGGTCCTTGGCTGTTGCTAGCAGCCAGAAGCTGCCGTGTGTGACGCAAGCACTGCTCCGATGCTCGCGGTCATACACAGGACGTAAATGTATGTCCTGGTGCGCTAAGTACCGCCACACCAGGATGTACATTTACGTCCGTGATCGTTAAGGGGCTAAAGTGGTACTCCACCCCTAGGCATCTAGATGTCTAGGGACGAAGTACTCCTTTAAGAAACCTCATGTTACCATAGACTTCTAGGGTGATAAGCAGAGATGAGCGAACTTACAGTAAATTCGATTCGTCACAAACTTCTCGGCTCGGCAGTTGATAACTTTTCCTGCATAAATTAGTTCAGCTTTCCGGTGGGCTGGAAAAGGTGGATACAGTCCTAGGAGACCTAGGACTTTTCCAGCCCACCGGAGCACCGTAAAGCTGAACTAATTTACGCAGGAAAAGTCATCAACTGCCGAGCCGAGAAGATCGTGACGAATCGAATTTACTGTAAGTTCGCTCATCTCTAGTGATAAGTCTGACTTACAACTATTTTGAAGTTGTAAATGTTGAGCGATAATATAAATACATAAGTTATTTTGTACTATTCTTGCGCCGCAGCATTATACCAGTGTTTCCACACCAGGGCGCCTCCAGCTGCTGCAAAACTACAACTCCCAGCATGCCCAGACAGCCAAAGGCTGTCTGGGCATGCTGGGAGGTGTAGTTTTGCAACAGCTGGAGGCACCCTTGGTTGGAAAAAAAATGGGCTAAATTGATGTTCATACCAAATCTATAAATATAACCACATATACAGTAACAAGCAATGCAGGATGTACAGTATTTGACATAAATGAGCCCCCCCCCCCCCCTCACATTTTTGTAAATATTTTCTACCTTGTCATGTGACATCACTGAAGAAATGCCCCTCTGCTACAATGTAAAGTATTGAGTGCACAGTCTGTATAACTGTGTTTAATGTTGTGTCCCCTCGAGATAACACACGGCCATTACTGTCTAAACCTTGGCATCGAAAGTGAGTGCACCCAGTAAGTGGACATGTTGGACCAAGTTGTACCCAGTTAGCCATTTTCCTTTCCAGGTGTCATGTGACCTGTTAGTATTACAAGGTCTCATGTGAATAGGCAGTAGGTGTCTTAAATTTGTCATCGCTGGAAGTTCAACATGGCACCTCATGGCAAAGAAAATGAATATCTGCTCTACAGAAAGATGGTCTAGGCTATAAGAAGATTGCCAAGAGCCTTGGAAACTGAGAAGCAGAATAGTGAGCATGACCATACAGCGGTTTCACAGGACAGGTTCCACTCACAACAGGCCTCGCCATGGTCGGCCAAAGAAGTTGAGTGCACATGCTTTGTGTCATATCCAGAGTGCTGCCAGCATTGCTGCAAAGGTTAAAGGGGTTATCCAGGAAAAAAAAACATTTTTATACATCAACTGGCTCCAGAAAGTTAAACAGACTTGTAAATTACTTCTATTAAAAGTCTTAATCCTTTCAGTACTTATGAGCTGCTGAAGTGGAGTTCTTTTCTGTCTAAGTGCTCTCTGATGACACCTGTCTTGGGAACTGTCCAGAGTAGAAGCAAATCCCCATAGCAAACCTCTTCTACGCTGTGCAGTTCCCAAGACAAGCAGAGATGTCAGCAGAGAGCACTGTTGCCAGACAGAAAAGAACAACTCGACTTCAGCAGCTGATAATTATTGGAAGGATTAAGATTTTTTAATAGAAGTAAAATACAAGTCTTTCTGGAGCCAATTGAGAGTATATAAAATGAATATATAAAATAAAAATTATATATATATATATATATATATATATATATATATATATATATATTATATGTTTTTTCCTGGAATACCCCTTTAAGGTGGTGGTTGGGAAGGGTCAGCCTGTCCGTGCTTAGACTATACACTCTATGCTGCATCAAATAGGTCTGCATGGCTGTCGGCCCAGAACGAAGCCTCTTCTAAAGATGAAGCACTCAACAGAAAACAATTTGCTGTAGACAAGCAGACCAAGGACATGGATGACTGGAATTAGGTCCCATGGTCTGATGAGACTAAGAAACGTATTTGGTTCAGATGGTGCCAGGCGTGTGTGGTGGCAACCAGGTGAGGAGTACAAAGACAAGTGTTTTGACTACAGCCAAGCATGGTAGTGGGAGTGTTGTCCGGGGCTGTGCTAGTGCTGCTGACACTGGGAGCTACAGTTCATTGAGGGAACCATAAATGACAACATGTAGTGTGACCTACTGAAGAAGAGCATGATCCCCTCAGAGACTGGGCACAGGGCAGTGTTCACAGATTATAATGACCCCAAACACCTCCAAGATGACCACTGCCTTACTAAAGAAGCTGATGGTAAAGGTGATGGATTGGCCAAGCATATCTCCAGACCTAAACCCTATAAATCATCTGTGGGGCATCCTCAAATAGAAGGTGGGGGGAGCACAAGGTCTCTAACATCCACAGTAAATATGGCATTGGTTAAAGCAATGGTCACAGATTAAAATTTAGTGTCATTTTATTTTACAAGAGCAACTTTGACTGAAAATGTGCACGTAAAATAAAATACATTAAAATATAAATAAAAAGCGAGCCTGTTCACCCACACTAAACACACTATACTGGGTTATAGTGTGAGTGAACGGCTTTGTAAAGAGGGGTTACTTAAAGTAATCTGTGTACTACCTGCAGAGTTATGGTCCTTTAGTTATTCATTCCTATTGCACTTCTGTGCACCATGGAGGCGGGGAGCCGGCCTGCCTTGCTGCATCGGCACATGCGCTCACCCCCAGCAGCTCTCACGTCCTAGAGAGGTGAAAGTCAATACATTTGTATATTCATTATGTGGGCCGGCCAGCAATAAATATTGGAGGAGGCAGGGGAGCTCGGCAAGCTGCCTCCCCGCCTCCATTAAGAACAGAAGTACAATAGGAATAAATAATTAAAGGACCATAACTCTACAAGTAATACACAGATTAAATTAAATAACCACTCTTTTTAAAGCTGTCGGATGCCCCGCGATCAGCTACTCATCCCCTATTCCACAGGGGATAAGTGATACATTTGTTTTGGCTGGAGTTCTCCTTTAAGAATCATTTTTTATTTATATCCGCACAATTAAAGATGAGCGAAGTGCTACAGTTACAAAGATGAGCAAAGTCACAGTACTTCGATTCTGCACGAACCTGACTTTAGCCTGCATAAATTAGTTTCAGGTGCTCCGGTGGGCTACAGTCCTAGGAGAGTCTAAAGTCAGGAACCGCCGGTTAGTGCAGAATCGAATTACTGTAACTTCGCTCATTTCTACCCACAATGTATCAGTTCTGCTTGCTGTGTTCCTTTAACCAATGGAAGTAACAGAGAACACAGCTTATTAAAATATTTTTTTTTTATCCAGAAAAAAAAAAAAAAAAAAAAGACAGTAATGAGTATTGTATTGTTTTCATCTCAAATGTCTAAAAAAAAAAATTCATTTCAGAGATAAGAGACATTCACCAAATACAGCACGGCATTTAAAGGGCCAGTCCCAGGCACCATCAACATCTTTCAACAAGGCTCCACATTCTTAATTTCTTTTCCTTTTTTTTGAAAATATACCTACAAGCGTAACTTAGAAAGATATGACCCCCCCTCCCCCCCCCAAAAAAAAAAAAATTCACAAGCTAAATTAAATAAGTATTAGCACATGGGACTGCCCCCTTAAATGACTTTCCTAAGAGCAAATTCAGCTTTTGCTAAATTAAGAAATACATTAATGCTCCTGAAACTGCTGCTTTTAGTTATTATTCGCCTGGTACGGTTTAAAAGATAATCTTTACTGGAAAATTCTGGTTATAGCAAACAATTCCCTCCCCTCCCTCGATTGATGCTTGGTACATTCCTTAAGATCTTCAGAGGCGGGACAGAACTCCCCACCAATGAATGACCTTGGCTTGATTCTTGCCACATCACCGAGGATACATTGTCACACTGTTTTATCTGCGGCCATGCTGGCATGAAACAAAAATTGAAAAACCTAAATAATGTCTCCTTTAAAGGCCAACAAACATTACACAAATAAAAAAAAATAATAATTATTGCTGTTGACCCGATATTCCATCATTTTGTAAGGGAGAGGGGGGATTGGGTCTGTGGGAAGTTCCTTGAATACATTCAGCTATTGAAACTAAGCCACTTACATGCTTGTGAAAGTAAGGAAGGCGTTTACACCAACGTTTAAAGGTGTACACACCCCATAACTAAGTATCAGGCCGGTAACATAAGTGAGGGCAGTGCGCTAGAGCCCCGCCATATGGCCATGAAATTATCTGCAGATATTTACAGGACATGGCGAAGGTGTATACGTGAAGGGAAACGCTCGACTACATTAATGTTTGCTGTGTGTACCGACCAAGTGGAAAGAGCACCATCAGAGCCACTTAACCGTCTGGACAGCCTATGTTCCCTACCGCGACATGCACAAATGGGAGACCCGTGGAGCACATCTATGAAATTCATGGTACCGTTAAGGAGGGCAGGACGCTGCTCACGGCTGAGCGGGTCCCCTGTAGGAGGCAGTAGCTGCTAAGGACTTTGGGATGGCTTTCCTGTGTCTCATCAACACTATGGCTTAGAATCCTGTTACACCCCCAGCAGTACAAGGCATTT